>NW_019416666.1:0-41886 GCF_000390285.2 Anoplophora glabripennis
CAAATTTTCCCAGTAAATTTTCATCAATTTTTACTATTTTTCACAAGTTTTTTGAGGTTAGGAAAAAATTGTGACGTGATGGGCCAATTCTGACCCCAGATTCGTGTTCAGGAGGCCAAATTACTACGAAAAATATATGTCGCATAAAAAGTATACCCAACTCTTCTTTTTGCGTGGCTGTGAATTGAATGTTCAGTGATTAAAATGCGTAAATGTAATTAAGTATACATAAAAGGATTAAATTTGATAATTCTTTAATACAGTTAAAACAAAAGGTGATGATAACAATAACTAAACTTAAAAATGCTTTCATACTACATACATATTACAATCTATTCTCAATATGACCTCTCATTTCAAGACACATATTCAATCTTCGCCTGACTTCTTTGTGGGCTGCGTTTATTAACATGATTAATATCTCGTGAGGGTGTTTTGTAAACCTTATTTTTAAAACCCTTATAAAAAAATTGAGGGGTGTTAGATCTGGTGACTTTCCGGGCCACTGAATAGGTCCATTAAACCCAATCTAGTTTTCTGAGACCATAGGTTTCTCCTTAGCTGCAAAGGCACATTCTCCAGAAGTGCAGGAAGTTCTTCTTGTAGGAAGTTTAGGTAACTCACGCTGTTCAGTGTATGTTCATAAAAATAAGACCCAATTCAATACCTATCGATGATGCTGCACCATACATTTACTCCAAAATGGCCTTGGATTTGAACTGTGGGGATTTTCAGTGGACCAGTAGTGTTCGTTGCGCCTGTTTGGCAAACCATAACTGATAAACTGACTTTCGTCCGTCCAAAGAACGTGCCGAAAAAGGTTCTGATCAACAGCTTCTACATTTACTGCAATTTGAGCTATAAAATTAACTCTATTTTCAATGTGACGCTCAAGCAAATACCCCAAATTGTGATTTTTGTAGTCATGATACCCATTGGTCTTTAAAACTCGTTGAACGGCTGATTTATCCAAATTCAATTCCCGGCTAGCCTGCCGTATAGAATTTCGTGGATTTTGTTCGAAATACTGTAACAGTCTAGCTGTATTAACATTGTTTCTTACCCTTCGGTCAATTATTTGCTTTTTCCGAACAGAAAATGCATCTTCATTTCGTCGCAAGGTCGTCACAAATCTTGTAAAGGTTCTATGAACAGGAATGGGGCGCTCTGGATTCGATATAACTCCAAGCTCTTCTTGAATTTTTTTTGTAACTCGCCGGAAATTAGCAACATAATCAACTTTTTTTTAATGAAAAAAAATTTTTGTAAGAATAAAAGTTATACGTTTGAGGTTCGTATTGAGTAATGACAAGTATTTTGTGACATTTATGCACTTTAAACAACTAACATTCTATTATTTTCCAACGACTACTTGATCCTTCCACCGCTAATGTGATTTTTAGGTGGGTATTTCTTTTGAGACTCTTTATAACTTTTAAATGGGAAGTAATGCAGAAAAATTTCTCTAATAGAAGTTTATTGGAAAAAAGAAAAATTTTTAAAAAGAAAAAATTAGGCTCTGTTTCTGGAAAAAATATAATTGATGACGTCAATAGTCGTTTCTGTCAAATCCCAAAAATAATACTTTCGATTGAGAATGGAGCTTACCTCATCCCATTTAACATCACGCGTCCAAAATTTTATTTAATTTTTTTTGTTCTCATAGTAGTACATACTATCCAGTTTGAGACACCTAAAACGAGCAAGTATAACGAATTCTTATTATTTTTCTGAAATAACTATTTATGTAATCAGTTATGAAAAGTATGATTTTATGTAACGAGTGCAAGTCGTACTAGTTACATAAAATCATGTTCCATAACGTATTACATACAAGATTTTTTCTAATTTTGACGAAAAATGGGAAATACAAATTTTTAATTTTGATCATTCACAAGTATAATTTAAATAACAATTATCTAGTAGGTCAGTGTCAGTTCAAATTTTCTTGTCATTTGGCTTGACATTAAATAGACGCTGATCTATTCTGTGACGCTGATCGTTACTATTACCATTTATGCCAAGAAACGGCAAGAAATGCCGTATGTTCACTGATTCCTGAAAAATCCAAAGCGATATATGACATGGCTTATGAAAAATTTGAGAAATGGCGTGAACAGAAGAAAGTAAAACACGTCAATGAGAAAGTACTGTTGGCATATCTTGAAGGTATAAGAAGAATTTGAAGGCTTCTACGCTATGGACACAGTAAAAAAAGGTATAGACATTAAAACATACAATAGTTTGATAGAATTTTTGAAAAGGCATTCTAATGGATACCACGCTAAGAAATCAAACGTTTTTTCCAAAGTAAATATTGCGAAGTTTTTGACGGAGGCGGATGACAATAATCTTTTAATGGCTAAGGTAACTAATAATTGCTTCATTTAGTTGTCAGTTTACTAATTGGCATTTTTTGCTTTCGGTTGTGTTGGTTGTGGGAATAGTCGGTGCATGAAAGTCAAAATTAACATTTTTTACGTGTTGCAGATGTTACAGATGAGGAGACATATTTTCGAGTAAATATTCTAAATACAAAAACTAGAATAATTCGTGAATTTGTAATCACCTCGGGAGATATAGAAGGACTAAACTTCGTTGATATTATCAGGAAGTATAGAAACCTACGCCCGGAAAATATTAAACACAATAGATTCTTTGTTAGATATAGAAATGGTAAATGTGGTGTACAACCAGTAGGAATTAATACTAGTGGTCAGTTACCAAAGATGATTGCTCAAATGATTGGCTTGCCGAATTGTGCATTATCCACAGGGCACTGTTTCAGAAGATCTTCGGCCACTTTACTTGCAGATTCTGCGGCCAATATTTTAAAAATAAAACAACACCGGCGGCTGAAAGTGAAATTCTGTTACAGAAGGATATGTTGAAAATTCTATAGAAAATAAAAAAAAAATTCCGGTGATATTCTTGGAGATCCGAGTAATACCAATAACATATCACGGAATATTACTGCAAGTTCAACAAATAAGATTTCTTCTGGAATTAGTTTCACTAACTGTACCAACTGCGTTGTGAATATTTATAATTAAATAATAATAATTAATAAATAATTAATAAAGTGTTATTTATAAAATCACTGACTTAAATAAAAGTTACTTTATTATTTTTCTGTTGTATTTTGTTTAATTCTTTTTTGCAATTAGTGACATAACCAACTTTTCGTGACTTGTTGCATAATGGTTTTCATTATGTAACTAGTTACGTAAAGTAGAACGTTTTGACACTTGTTTCGATAACAAAAGATGTTACTTTATGTCAAAATTAGAAAATAATGCTTAACTATTTGGTTATTTTATTAATCCGCTCTCAAATAATAAATGGGAACAAATTTCCACGTCATTTTTTATTATGGAGGTCTTCCCCAATAGCCATACTGTAACAGTAAATTAAAAAATTATGTTATTGTTATTATTAATAACTAGCAACCCGCCCCGGCTTCGCACGAGCAAATATATAGCCTATGTTACTCCGAGGAGATAAAAGGAGGTAAAATTGGTTGAGTAGTTTTTGAGTTAAATCGTAACAAACAAAAAATCAATCATCTTTCCTCTAATGCGACCCTAATATTAATTTTAAAATAATTCACGATATATCTATATACCTAAAGACAACAAACGAACTCAAAACTAAAAATGCCAAACCTTTAAATTTAAAAGGTAGGACCTTAAATGTTGGTAGTAGCGAAAAAATCAAAGTGATCAAAATTGTAGAAAATATAATTCTTTCCAACTTTGTTTATGTATATTTATGTCGTAAAGTCAATAACAAACGAGACAATTCAATAATTATACTTTGTCACTATTTTCCCCCTTAACTTGAAAAATATCGATCGCACGATAAAATTTGTAATAAAAGAAGTTGTAGAAAATCGTATTCGCCACAACTTAAGTCCTTACCATTTTTGTTGTAAAGTTGAAAATGGCCGAGATATAATTATACTTTGTCACTATTTTCCCCCTTAACTTGAAAAATATCGATCGCACGATAAAATTTATAATAAAAGAAGTTGTAGAAAATCGCATTTGCAACAACTTAAGTCCTTACCATTTTTGTTGTAAAGTTGAAAATGGCCGAGATATTGAGCAAAAACAATTCCTTTGAAACCAACTCCCGCAAGGTCCTACGCTCGCGTCTTTACCGCAAGC
Source organism: Anoplophora glabripennis (assembly GCF_000390285.2). Classification (NCBI taxonomy): domain Eukaryota; kingdom Metazoa; phylum Arthropoda; class Insecta; order Coleoptera; family Cerambycidae; genus Anoplophora; species Anoplophora glabripennis. Next base: position 4,170 of record NW_019416666.1, read on the forward strand.
GTAGGACCTTAAATATTGGTTATAGCGAAAAAATCAAAGAGATCAAAATTGTAGAAAATATAATTCTTTCCAACTTTGTTTATGTACATTTATGTCGTAAAGTCAATAACAAACGAGATAATTCAATAATTATACTTTGTCACTATTTTCCCTCTTAACTTGAAAAATATCGATCGCACGAAAAAATTTGTAATGAAAGAAGTTGTAGAAAATCGCATTTGCAACAACCTTAGTCCTTACCATTTTTGTTGTAAAGTTGAAAATGGCCGAGATCTTAAATTCAAGATGGCGGCTGACGCAGGGGTGGAATTCAGTCGCGATTCTGAATTTACACTACTATTGACCCCCCCTAAAGGTTAGAAAAATAAAATTGTGGCCCCTAATTTTTTCCCGGTTAAGGCCTTTTTTTGTCTAACCTGACTGAAGTATAACTGTACCACAGCGTTGTGAATGTTTATAATTAAATAATAATAATTCATAAATAATAATTAATAAAGTGTTATTTATAAAATTACTGACTTAATAAAGTTACTTTATTATTTTTCTGTTGTATTTTGTTTAATTCTTTTTGCAATTAGTGACTAACGAACTTTTCGTAACCAGTTGAATAATGGTTTTCATTATGCAACTAGTTACATAAAGTAGAACATTTTGACACTTGTTTCGATAGCAAAAGATGTTACTTTATATGTCAAAATTAGAAAATAGTACATTGTGTAACGAGTGGGGAAAAGTTGCCAATAGCGCCACGCGGACGCAGTTGACGCACGAGCGAAGCGAGTGCGGAAAGCGTCCAAGTGGCGCTATGGCAACTTTTCCGAACGAGTTGCACATAATATTTTCTATCACAAGTGCGAGTCGTTATGGGACCTATAGTGTAGGGGGTTAGGTGCACTGGAAAGTGCTAGATAGTACAACTGCGTGATGTTATTTTCATAGCGCAACGCTCCAGCGTTGCGCTATGAAAATAACATCACGCAGTTGTACTATCTAGCACTTTCCAGTGCACCTAACCCCCTACACTATAGGTCCCATAGCGAGCCCGCGTGATAGAAAGATGTTTATAACATACAAAAGAAACTGTTTTTGTTGAAATATTGTCCCCATTTTAACTGTATTAATGTTACAAAACAATGGCTTCCCTAAGCTGCAGAGCCATCAATCAATGCAGTAGACTTCCAAAGAAAAGAGCTGTTAATTAATTTTTATTGATCCCAATTAAAACGAATCAAGTTAAATCCCTTACTGCCGAGCTGCAGCTCTCAGTGCCGGTTTTAATTTTTTAATAGAAAAAAAATGCAACGTTTTGAAATATAATATTTAAGAGCAAAAGGTGTGAACACGTCAGAAATGCTCCATGTTGTCATAACTATGGATTACTTAATGAATATTTAAGGAAACTTGTATTACTATTAGGAATACAGATGCCTATAACCTCAATGAACTTGCTCCTTTCGTAAATAACGCTTGTCCAAATAAAAACGTCCAAGCAAATATAACTGAATTACAGTCGAATAACGTCAGGAAATATTGCGATAAATAAAGGGATGGCAAAATACAACTGCAGACCTGCGTCAGGTTTATGTGTTTGCTCGTCGTAATAGATTTCTTTGAAGTAGATTGAAAAGTGTTGTGGACTGAAGGAAAAGCGAAAAATGTTGATGTATTGAACATTTCTGTTAAAATATTTACCGAGATTTATCGAAAAGTCTATGGGGGAAGGAGGCAAAATATGGTTTTAAATACAAATTTGGAACGTTCGAAATAACGGCTTTTCACTGTTACCACTACAAGGACATTCTAAATAGCATCTTTGACTTTAATTATTAAGAGTTTTGATTCAAGCTTCGTACATGTAAATAAAGACAAATGCTTCTCGAAAGTACACTATACAGTAGGTACTTTAAATTAGCCCTTTCTTCAGAATATACAGGCACTGTTCTGCATTCAAGGTTGAATACTTAGATCTTAGAAATCAGTAGTACCTACAGCCCGTACAATATTGGTTGAGATAGAATTCCAAGAAAAGAATAAGCCAATAAAGTTCTGTTATCGGAACTGTTGAAGGCTCGGTTGTTGAAAATTGTTATAGTTCACTGTGATTTGAAAAATTATAATTTTGAATAATAATGATGTTTCCAAATATTGAAAAGTGAAATAAGTTTGTATTGTATCAATCAATTATTTCAATTGTATTCAAGCACTTGCGGAATATCTTTGCTGATAGAAGGACAGGGTAGTAAAATCGGCTTTTGTTAATAAAATAGGAAATGTTAACAGAAATTTAAATTATGTAAATAGGAAAAATGAGGAAAACAGTGAGAGATTGGAGTAAACTACACTGTAAAAAATGATAGTGCAAAAAGGATATTACGAAAAAAAGGTAAAAACAGTGCAATTTTTGCGGGAAGAAGATAAACCGAGGTTCTGTAGGTGATGGCAAGAGAGAAAGATGGAAGATCCTTTTACATGCAGAAGAATTCTCTGGTCAGATGTATCTAATTTTTGTAATGGATTTTTAATGGATTAAATAATAGAAACATTTACTTCAAATGGACTAATGGTAATTTACATTGGCACGGATAAACTGGATTTCAACAGAGGTTTTCGGTAAACGTTTGGGTTAGAATTCTTGATACCAAAATCATAGAATCTATGATGGTAAACTGATGGGTGCCAAATATTGCAGACTCTTTGCTTAAGAGAAGTACATTATATTCATTAAATTTTTTGTAGTTGATGTTTAAAACAATTTCTACATTAATCTACATTTTTGATACCAAAATTATAAAAAACGTAATAAATATAAAAGATAAAGGCGACATGTAGTACATCGCATGAAAGAGGAAAAAGCAAGTAATTTTTTGTATCCTCAGCCTGCTGCGATGACAATTTTTTTTATCCGCGTTAGAAGGCCCTAAACTTTCGGTACTTTTCCGGTTTTTTTATGATTTACTCATAAAGGTGACCATGGATCTCACATTTATTTTTACAAGCATTAAGGCCTCAAAAAATGCAACAAAGAACATATAAAGATTTTTGAGGTGCATCGTGTATTAAGCGATATACATAAGAGTGGCCCTCTTATAGTAGACAGCCTGTATATAAGGTAAATATACAGGGTGGTCCGTAAGTAATGGTCCATAGAGACATACTAGATTTTTTACTTCAAAATATTGCGATTGGAGCCAACATGCCTTAATAAAATGTTGATAACAAAAAAGATACAGGGTGTCAAAGCTGGAAATTAAAAATTGAATTTTCGTAATAATTATAATATTTTTGAGTGTATGAACGTGAAAATTTAGGGGTAGATGTTTCTGTATACGAGAAATCATAATTTGTTATCTATTTCGATGTATCTTCTAGAGGGCGCCACATACGCCGTGTTTATGACGTAAATACGAGCATAATTTTTTTATCCACAACGTTAACGCTTCTTTTTTTTAAAAATCTTAAACCTACATTATTTTCGTGAAAAAATGGTATACTTGTCATTAGCTCTAGAAATTGTCCGTTTTCAAGAAAAACGCATTTCAACAATCTGCTGCATGTTTCATTACAGGAAATTTTATCGTAGTGTGCGACAATGCCAAGACAGTTTTGACAATTAGAAAAAATCATTGTGACAGTTAGCAATTATTTCAAATTGTATTTATTAATTTTTGGTAAAAATCAATTAAGTATTTAAAAGAAAATAACGAATTATGCCGAGACATAATAATTTCTCGAATTTGGAAATGAGAGATATGACGGTTGTTTATTGTCAACAAAATTTCAATGGACGTGCTGCGCAACGTGAATATTGCCGAAGATTTCCAAACAGATTGCAACCTGGTAAACGACTGTTTCAAAATCTATTCAGAAACTTAGGCGAAAGTGGTTCATTTCGTCCTAAACGTGATAATTTAGGTCGACCAAAAATGATTACGCCTGACCAGGAAGACGAAATACTAATTCGCATTGCAGATGATCCACAAACTAGTTCAAGACGATTAGCTGCAGCCACGGGAATTAATAAAACATCAATTTTAAAGACATTACATGAAGAAAAATATCATCCATATCATTTTACACCAGTTCAAAATTTATTACCTGTCGATCTTCCTTCAAGATATCAATTTGCAAGTGATATTCGGAACAAGCAGAATACTGACTATACATTTGTCAACAGAATATTGTTTACAGATGAAGCGACATTTACTCGCCGAGGTATTTTCAATTTAAGAAATAAGCATTGTTGGGAAGTTCAAAATCCTCATGTAACTCGAGAACGGCACTTTCAACATGAATTTAAGATTAATGTTTGGTGTGGGATCATTGGAAACCATTTTCTAGGTCCATATGAGTTGCCAGGAAATTTAAATGGTACAAGTTATTTAAATTTTTTAGAAAATAGCTTTGTTGATCTATTGGATGCGTTACCACTGAATTTGAGGCAAAATATGTGGTTCATGCAAGATGGCGCTCCGCCACATTTTACTCATCAAGTAAGAACATATCTAAACCAACACTTTCCTGAACGTTGGATTGGCCGTGGTAGTATATTTCCTTGGCCGCCACGTAGTCCAGACTTCAACCCTTTAGATTTTGGTGTATGGGGCACAATGAAGGAAATTGTTTATAAAAACACTATAAATACTCGCGTCCAACTTTGGCAAGAAATTAGTAATGCCTCAACTTTTTTTGATCCAATGGTATTATTTAATATTAGACGATCTTTCATAAATCGTATGGACAAGTGCATCGAGGTGAATGGTGGACATATTGAAAATTTACTTTGAAACATTTCCTATTTTTCCTTAGGTACATATTCAGTTTTTTACTTGTTAAACGCTTGATAAAATCATAGTTTTGTTTAATTAAATTTCTCCTTTAACTGGTTTTGTAAATAAAATTTATCAACTTGATAATTTGTATTTTAATGTGTACAAAGGGATAATGTTTAATTGTCAAAATTAATGTTTTCATTAGCGCACACTACGATAAAATTTCCTGTAATGAAACATGCAGCAGATTGTTGAAATGCGTTTTTCTTGAAAACGGACAATTTCTAGAGCTAATGACAAGTATACCATTTTTTCACGAAAATAATGTAGGTTTAAGATTTTTAAAAAAAAGAAGCGTTAACGTTGTGGATAAAAAAATTATGCTCGTATTTACGTCATAAACACGGCGTATGTGGCGCCCTCTAGAAGATACATCGAAATAGATAACAAATTATGATTTCTCGTATACAAAAACATCTACCCCTAAATTTTCACGTTCATACACTCAAAAATATTATAATTATTACGAAAATTCAATTTTTAATTTCCAACTTTGACACCCTGTATCTTTTTTGTTATCAACATTTTATTAAGGCATGTTGGCTCCAATCGCAATATTTTGAAGTAAAAAATGTAGTATGTCTCTATGGACCATTACTTACGGACCACCCTGTATATAAAGTAAATATTTTGGATTAAAATATGTTTTTATTTATTTTACAGTATAATAGAGTACAAATCATAAACTAATAGGTATCGTTTATAAACTCGTTGGTACAAAAAAAGAATAAACAAAGAAACATGTAGGTATTTTAATATTCGGGTATCGAATGCGGTTAATTTAAAAAAAGTGACGCAGGGGTCCCTTTGGAATTTTATCTCAACAAATATCTTACGGACTGTACTTATAGGAATTGGAATTTCAAGCTTAGAAAAAGAAGTTAAAACGCTTTTACAAATAAAGGAATTATTGCCTTTTACTTTAAAAAAGAGCCCTCTACTTTTTTCAAAGTAGAAGAGTATTATTTTCGTTTGAAGTTGTTTTACCACGTAAGATATTACTTAATACATTACACTTAAAAGTAATCAATTTCAGGACAATGATAGCGACATGAATTAGATTAGAGGACAACAAAATAAACATTCACTAAATAATTACTAAAACATTTTTAATACAGTTAACACTTTTATAAAACCGGAAAAACTTTAACTTGTTCTGGTTACAAGTACGAATGCTTAACAAAAGGTAACCTCATTAAACAAACAGGGTTGTTAAACACCTTTTGTAGTTCATCCCCTTTATTAAAGAGCACTGTGATTTCTCTGTAAGATTTGTGATACATACATGTCAATGTTAGAAACATTACATCGTTAACAACCACTCGTTAACAGTACGTATGTTAATTGGATTATTTGATCCTTCTCGGCCCAGGACCTTTTTCAAATGTCTCCTTTCTTTAATTTTCTGTATCAAAATATATTTTATTGTTACTCCCAAGCGTACGTATGATTACAGACACCCCCTCGCTATCTACAAGATTTTTTATTTCAATTTGTACATACACTGTATTGTCGATTTAATTCCAGTGTATTGAATTTTTTTCTGTATGGAAAGCTTTAAAATTCGTACGTTAAACAGCACAAATAAAATTACAAATTTCTGATAAATTAAATCGTAAAAGCTCCTGCGGCTTTCAACTCTCTAATCGTCACTCTTAAATCGTTTAGTTAATTGCTTTTTTATGAGTTCCGTTTTTTACATTTACCGATTAAAATTCCATGTTTCAATTTGTTTACTATTAACTTTTTTCCCAGGAGCCGTGAACAATTCACATAAAATCTAATAAAATGTTGGTATTTCTGGAAACATAATATACAGGGTGTCCCAGTGTCAGCGTACAAATATTTACCAGCGGGTAGACCAGACCAAAATAAGATTAAATTCTTATAAACTTTCAGGGATTTAAGTAATTTTTGGATGAAGTGTACATCTATTAAAGGCCATTAAAACTACATGGTGCTTATTTCGATCTGACGCCAGGGGCGACCTAGGCCAAAAATATTTCAGTCAACAATAATTCTTGAAAATTTAAGGATTTTCAAGCAGATTTAGCGTCGCCATAAGGTCGTCGAGAGACTAGTGCCTTTTGTCACCGGTAGTAATAAATTTGCAAAGCCGTCCTTGGGAGAAGGCCTCATGAAATTTAGCAATGTTTTTGAACAAGTTGACTTAGATCGTCTGGGCCATGTGGGCATCTGGTATCAACTGACTGCGTCGGTTCAGCCCATGGTGAAGGGAAAAAACGATATTTCTAATAAAGCGTGAAATACATTCGAAAAGACGTAGAAATTCCAAGATATTTAAGTAAGCTGTTAGAATGTTGTGAGGAAAATAATAATAGATCAAATAGCGGATTTTCCAAACAATAAAAATATATTAAATGAGATTGACTAATCCGTTCCGTGGTGCTATAGGAAGTCACAAGAGGAAGGTGTAGGGTTACTTGTAAGTTCAGTTTAGTCTTAAAATTATCCATACAATTGTATATTCTGAATCTTTGTCTTTACTTAAATAGGTTCTTAGCTCAAGCAATAGCACCAATTTAGGTTTAAGATAAATGGATAGAGATATATGAATAATATATTTTTGCACCATTGGTTTTAAACTTTTGGTTCATTACGACTTTTTGGTTAAAAGTGAGATACAACTTTCTGAAGGTATGACATAAACTTAACAAAAACGTATACAAATTCGGAAATGACAAAAAAACATTAATACAAGAAAACGATTTTTATAATAGTTCAAAAAGCAGTTAAAAAAGTAAGAGCAGTAATTGATGTTACGTGAAAAATATAGTCGTATTTGTTGTTACTAAACAGTTTCGTCCCTAAAACACTTAATTTTGTAAATAAAAAAAACTAAGAGAAGCTTTAACTACTCCAGCCGATTTGAAAATTTATATATGTCTCATAAAGTCATCCAAAAGTTCTCATATCAGAAACGAATTCACTTTAACTTTTGACATAATTTTTCTGTACAATAGCAACATCCTTACGACATAAAGTTAACTCTTAATCGCTAAATATTTCCTGCTAATGCTCAGCCTCTTATTTTCTATCGTTTTCTTTGTAACATTAATTTATTGGAGTGTCGATCTGGATTTATCTTTAGTTACGACTTTTATTCATTTGATATTTGATGGTTATTGGATCTCTTCTTTACTATCTTTAGTTACAACTTTTATTTGAACTCCCTCTACATCTGAAACTCAATATCGGAAAGGAATGATTCGAGGAAATTATGAGACAAAATGGTCTACTCTTAACATGCTATCTAATCCGAGATCAATGCTTTTCAATAAGAACTAAATCCATATTGCTACTAATAAAATTATTTTCACGATTGTCACATAATGAACCTGTTAATTTTGAAGAAAAAATCTTGAAATCTTGAAAAGTAATAGACTTCACAAATAAAACAATATTAGTCGTGTTTCAATGGCAGTGAAGAACTTTTAGAAATTCTACACAAGATCACTATAACTAAAGATGGTATAAATACGTAACCCTCAGATTATCAGTAACACTCTCACGAAGTGCTTTGATTACACTATAAGTAACACTCTCACGAAGTGCTTTGATGTACTGTGTTGAATAACTTGTTGAAGGACGGCCAGAGTGTTTAAGATCACTAAATTGATCAAGTCTCCCTGAATTTTTCAATGAATCTCTTCACAACTGATGAAATTAAATCGCTATTGCCACCATACTTTGTTCAAAAATTGCGAAACCTTCATTATTTTTATAATATTGCTCAACAATGAAAACGCATTGTTCTTTGGTATAACGCTCCATTTTTAATAACCGCACAAATGGAGCAAAATTCCAATATTGCGTGAATTTTGGGACATCCGAAATTTCTTCGAGTTAAATGACGTTATAAGCTTGATATACCAAACCTGTCATTTCAAAAAATTATTTACGTAGATGATATATTTGTAACAATGTAGGGAAGTTAGCTTAGAGATGAACTTAATCACCGACCTGCAATCTGAGGGAACATTAATAGGGTCCAAATATTTTCATATAATGTTTCACTACTTAAAAAAGTAATGGTCCTTCCTGCCTGTTTACTATATGACAAATTGCTTTCCCAGACAGGGGTCTAAGCAAGATCCCTAGAACAGGTACCACTGTTTTACAGTCATTAAGTCATTAATAGTCATTATGCAGGACCTCTAGACTAGACTGCTTTCAGAAGAGTATTTCGCTGCAAAAAAAAATTGTCGCAACGGTATTAAAAAATATTTTCCATTTTAATTAGTTAACCTAACCGAAAAAAGCTAGTCTGTCTTTGTCTAGAAGAACCGCAGATGCACTGTGTAGTGGATTAAGTTGATAAACTTTATATCATATAATCAAGTATAAATTTTTTTCCAGAGACGCTTCATTTTCGAAATATTGGGCGTTAAAGATTTTTTAAAAAATTAGAATTTTTTAAATAATTTCTAAATAAAGAAGGATATTTAAGCCAAATTTGGCATGACACATCTTCTTATAAGATACCATTTTTCCATAGAAGTAGAAGTCCCGCAAGCAACCAGTGGCGGAGTTATGGGGTCTCAGACTCATTAAATTATAAAAAAAATTAATACGGCCCTACTGAAAATAAAAAATTATGCTGTTTTTAGATAGATTCGTTTATTATTGACAAAAAGTGTACATTCACTTTTTTTCCTAACTCTTATAGTTTCATGGCAAAATTGATTTTTCGGAAGGGTGCTTCTGGATTCTGTCGATAAACTTTAGGAAGACGTTCCTCATAAAACCTATTAAAATTGATCTTAGTCTCGAGTATGTGTGAATCAAATAAGCCTTTTTGTCTCCCCTTCCCTTGTTTAACCAATAGTTTTAAAATTATTTAGGAGATGCTTCGTTTTTGAGATATTGGGTGTTTTTTTTTAGAAAAAAAAATTATGTTGAAAACAATAGAAATATTGAAGTACCTAACATCTAATGTGACTATGTCGTAATGCGACAACGTAACGACCCTTGCAATACTACTAAATTTTTTCAGGCGGTTTGTAGTCACTTCATTTACTTGTGTTGTGGTACTTTTAAATAAAATAAGATGACAAACAATACATGCAAATTTATTTGTAAATTGAAACAACCAAAAAATTGCCAATTAATATTATACCCAGACAAAGCGAAAAGTGAATCAAAAATGAAATGACTTAAAAAATATTTTGTTCAAAATGGGCGCCTCCGGACTGTAGACAAGCACGCGACATCTTCTAATTATGGAGGTAGTGGCCAATCGGCACTGAATTGTAGTTAATCCTCGACACGCTTGGACTATTCGCTATCCCAAACGAAATAATTCATTGCATCGGTGTCAAGTCCGGTGAACGTGCGGGCCACGCTGCAGGTCCTCCACGACCAATCCATCTTCTGGGATAATTAATGTTTAACCACTCCCTAGGACCTCTACCAAAATGGGCAGGACAACCATCTAGTTGAAACCAACTGTTCATTCGAGTATTAAGCGGAATATCTTCTAACAGATCTTGAAAACCATTTTCAAGGAACTCGGTAAACATGTCAGCATTTAACCGATGCTAAATAATTTTAATACTATTGATTAAACCCAAGGGTACCAATTTCAATAGGTACTATATATTTTTTAGGTTTTATGAGGAACGGCTTCCTAAAGATTATCGACAGAATCCAGAAGCACCCTTCCGAAAAATCAATTTTGCCATGAAACCATAAAAGTTAGGAAAAAAAATGAATGTACAATTTTTGTCAATAACAAACTGTTCTATCTAAAATCAGCATCATTTTTTATTTCAGTAGGGCCGTATTTATTTTTTTTATAATTTAATGAGTCTGAGACCCCATAACTCCGCCACTGATTGCTTGCGGGACTTCTACTTCTATAGAAAAATGGTATCATATAAGAAGATGTGTCATGCCAAATTTGGCTTAAATAACCTTCTTCATTTAGAAGTTATTTAAAAAATTCGAATTTTCTAAAAATCTTTAACGCCCTATATTTCGAAAATGAAGCGTCTCTGGAAAAAAATTTATACTTGATTTTATTCTTATTTTTTTAAGAGGAATATCTCCTTAAAGTTTGTCGACTTAATCCTGAAACACCCTGTAGAGATTTACAATTTATTACTCTTTTGATAATTCAAATTGTTTATAATAAAATGTTGAGAACAATTACTACCACAAAAATCAAACTAAATGACAATTCATAAATAACACAGGCCGACAAAATTTCAAAAAAAAAAGTTCCAGAAATCAGGCACTATGCTTCCGAAGGCATTTGGCGCGCTGAATCCGAATCTGGCCTCAGAATTGATCCATCACCCTAGGTTTCCGAGATATTCTAACCTAAAAGTGTAAAAAAACATGTACTTTTACTATATTCAAGGTTATGTAACTTGGCGAAAAAAAATTTTTTTCTCAAAACTGAAAACATCATTGGAAACGACTATCTTTCCCCTTCAAAACGCATTTTTTTATTTGGAAAAAGCTCTATTTTTCGCGGAGATATCGTCAATTTAAGATGACCGGTATGGCTATATTATTACATCATGGCTAACTCCATAACACTGAGCGCTGCTAGCCCTAATTGTTAGGAACGTTAACCCCAAGCCCTATAACCCCACAACACTAAACGGAGCGAGCCCTCATCGTCAGGAAGGTTAACTTCAAGCCCTATAACCCAATAACACTAAGCGCTGCGAGCCCTAATCGTCAGGAAGGTTAACCCCAAGCCCTATATGTCTGGAAGGTTAATCCCAAGCCCTATTGGGTTATTGGGTTATTTGGGTTATTGGGGTTAACCTTCCTGACATATAAGGCTCGTAGCGCTTAGTGATATTGTGTTATAGGTCGAGCCATGGTAATAAGGTAGCTATACTGATCATTTTTAATCGACGATATCTCCGCGAAAAATAAAGCTTTTTACAAATAAAAAAATGCGTTTTGAAGGGGAAAGATAGTAGTTTCCAATGATATTTTCAGTTTTGAGAAAAAAAAATTTTTCGCCAAGTTACATATCCTTGAAAATAGCAAAAATACGTGTTTTTTGCACTTTTAGGTTAGAATATCTCGGAAACCTAGGGTGATGGATCAATTCTGAGGCCAGATTCGGATTCAGCGCGCTAAATGCCTTCGGAAACGTATTGTCTGATCTCTGGAATTTTTTCCTTGTTGGCCTGTGTAATCATCGAAAATAAGTATATTTTTCATTTGCAAGATTAAAGAGCATTGGCTTAAATGAAAAATGCGTTCATTTCTGGAAGTTTTGAGGAAACAAATTAAACAAATATTCACCCAACCCAACCTTTTCAGATATTTTTAAGATAAAATATAAGTTGGTATATGAAAAATATTATTTACAGAGCAATATAAAAAAAGTTTACCGTGGAAACTAAAGTCTCATTTCTGAAAAAGCGTGATATGTACAGGGTGCCCCACGAACTACATCGATCGATATTTAAGAAAGTACTGCTCCGAAAAATTTGAAAATTTGGCAACATGGCAATGTGCCTGGGGCGAACACAACTAAAATATCTAGAACTCTCCAGCACTTCCGGTTATACCGGAAGTCGACACCAACGTCGTTATTTTAAAAGGGACACCCTACATATTTTTGCATTTTCGTACTCTACGTGAAATTTGAGGGTCAATTTATTAAATATTTCCTATACTAGACTAAAAAAATACAGGGGGTTCCGTTTAAGTTAACAAAGTTATAGCTGTTTGAAGTTATGAAAATGGAACAGCAAAATCTGCCGAATTTTTTCTTTAATAATTAATATCTCAAAATCTATAACTCCTAGGTGTAGGGAATATTTAATAAAGGACCCTCAAATTTCACGTAGAATCCGAAAATGCAATAATATATAGGGTGTCCCATTTAAAATAAAAATGTTGGTGTCGACTTCCGGTATAACCGGAAGTGCTGAATAGATTTTAGTTATATTCGCCCTGGGGACCATTGCCATGTTGCCAAAATTTCAAATATTTCGGAGCAGTACTTTGTTAGATATCGATCGATGCAGTTCCCGGCGGAACACCCTGTATAAATATATTTGTCTTTAATTAATGAAGGACGCATTGCTGTCATTAGCTCACTGGCGCGTGCCCCAAGAGATGGCCATGCCCAAACGCTTCTACTCTTTAATATCACATTCAGTTGATTTGATGTAATCTTTTTTATCAACTTTTTCCTTCAGATTGGTATCAAGGGATGGGTTAATAGTTAAAAGTTAGTTCAGTAATATTCATTACGGCTGTATCCTAAGGGACAGTTCAATCGTTTAAATTATTTTAGTGTTATATCCAATCCCTGGCCTTCTTTATTTTATTCGCTATGCGTTATATTTTTATTTAATGTTACCTCAAATTTCACACGAGTAGTATTATGTACCAAAGTATTGGACTAGATGAAATAAACCCTAAATTATTAAGCTGAATCCAGACTTATTAAATTGTTTGTTGAATCGTAAATTCTGTTACTCAAGAAGACTCGCACTTTCTTTGCTTCACATTTAACATAATGCCAAGTAAGAGACTTTGGAAAAACTTCATCCAATGATAAGATTTTGGTAGACTTGATACTCCAGATGAATCCTCTTCGGCCCTAAAGATTAGCTGTATAGCAAACTTAAGGAGTAGCCATGTATCCTTAACGATAGTCCTCGCAAATATGTATATGACGTCCGTTGAGAAGGGGACAAAGTGTACATCTGTCAAATAGGGAACACGTTAAGAAAATATTAAAGGGACAAAAGTATTATCTAAAGAATAGCAATGAGGAGAATTTACCAGTTGCATAGCACAGAGTAGATAGGTACAGAGGTGACTATCTAAATTGTGAAACGAGAGAGGAATAATTAATAGAATTCCAAAAAAATTGAGAAAAAGCTAGGGGCCACCTAGAGTTTGGATACAAATACGTAATATTCAAGAACAGGAATATTACAGGCATAATGATTTCAAACTATGCATCGAAACACTATAGAGTAATACACAGCAAATACAGATACCTGTCAGGGGACTTAATCTCCAGTTTCGAGTTTCTTCTGCAGAAGGGAACGACACATTAAAATTCACTTGTTCTCAATGTATTGGTGATTATTTAATTTCCAGTAATAGAGAAAATTATACAATGTGTCTCAAAATGATGGAACAAATTTTTTTTTCCAGTTCAAATTTAAAAAAAATCGCTGAAAGAGGTCAATTAGTAAATAGAAATTGTCACTTTTGTGCTATATTTTCTATTTTTTTGAGCCACATTTGACAGACCTGTAACATTACCGTCATTTTTTTTAATAGGACGCTCTATATTTTATAGTATATATAGATAGCCCATCTAAAGACGAATTCAGCGATATAAGGTTATACCTATTTTTTTCTTATAGTTGCCAAAAAATGTAAAAAATTGTCTTTTATGTCGTACTGATGACCATTTCAAACAATCATAGTCTCTTCTGTACTTTAAAAAACGTACCTACTCTTTATTAATCTTTTTCTACTTACTTTAAAGCTTTTTTTCTCAAAAAAAGTAGATCGATAAACACATAAAATTCACCAGAGTACCTATAACGTGAATCGTTTTAGTTCCAATTCATTCGTTGTTAAATTATTTTGAAAAATGATTGCCCGTTTACGCAAACAACAGAGAATTGAAATTTTAATTATGATTGGATGTGAGAAAAAATCCGTAGTCAACAGGAGGTATATGACTTATTTTACCAGAAGTATCCAGACCAGAGAATTAGTGGAGCTACAATAAATAAAGTATCCAAAAAGTTTGAAGAAACCGGAAGTATAAAAGATTTACCTGGATTAGGAAGGCGAAGTACGGTAAGCGAAAATGACCGTCAAAATGTAATGCTCGTCGTTACTGAAAATCCTCACTCATACATTTGATCTATCTCAGCCAACTTGTCGAAGTCCTCATTTCACAGAACTCTAAAGCCTCAAAAGTGACATCCTTACAAAGTTAACGTCTTACAAGAACTATCGGCAGATGACACAGACAGTAGATTACAGTTTTGCAAAGAAATTAAAAATTTATTTGAAAGACAACCCAATTTTTGGAAAATAACAAGAATATGTCCTATACATAAAAGCGGTGATCCCGAGAATTTGAGGAATTATCGTCCCATTGCAATTTTGTCCAACTTCGCAAAGGTTTTCGAGATGTCTCTATATACTTTAATCTTTAGTATTGTCAAGGGTTATATTTCACGAAACCAACATGGATTTGTTCCGAGACGATCTACGGTAACCAATTTAGCTCAATATACAGCATATCATATGGATAAAGGGATAACAAGGGACAAGTTGATGTGGTGTACACAGATTTCTCGAAGGCCTTTGACAAAGATAATTATGGCATACTTCTTAACAAGTTAAGTTTATTTGGCTTAAACGATAATCTGATTCTTCTCATTAAGTCCTATCTTTCTCAACGTAAACTATATGTTTCATACAACGGATTTAAATCTGACAATTTTACAGCGATACCAAAAGTCAAAAAGATCTGCTCATTTATTTCCAAAAAAGAACCGTTAATATTTAACTACACCTTTGAAAATGCGTTACTAGCACGTTGCGATAATGTTAAGGATTTGGATGTAATATATGACAATAGACTGTCCTTCACTGATCAGATCAGTGTAATTATAAATGCGGTTAATAGAGTTTTATAGTCAGAAATTCTTTTAATAACGTTACTGCATTGAAATGTCTGTTTTAGTCATTAGTTCGTTCTAAATTAGAATACTGCAGCCTTATATGGTACCCTTACTACCAGATACATACTAACAAGCTTGGAAAAGTTCAACGTCGTTTTCTTAAATTTTTAAACTTTCGAGTTGATGGTTATTATCCAAATAGAGGATATGAACATAGGCTAATGTTAGATCGGTTCAAAATGCAGTCTTTGTAGAAGAATACTCAATAGTTTATCTTTCTTATTTAAACTTTTTCATGCCAGTGTTGACTCCGCATATCTACTGGGTTTCTTCAATATACTAGTTCTTAGACATATGTCTCATGCTGATTGCATGCTCTATTGTGGGAATGCTAAAACCAACACACTTCTTAAATCTCCCATCTATGACATGGCAAATAATTATAATTTAATATCTATGCAATGTAATATAAACCACTGTACCATAAATACTTTGTTGTCTGTAGCATCTGAATTTTTTAATTTATCGATATTGTAGAAACTAGAACGTATTTTGTAGTTTATACACCGTGTCCACCTAGTGCGCGTAAGTCCAATATCTAGGTTAATAAAAGATATAACTTAATTTTTTTTTCTACGGAGTTGCCTGCTTTCCTGAGCAGCACAAAATGAAAATATATTTGCATATACAAAGTGTTCAGTTTTTCCTGGACAGGTACCAACTTAATTTTTTTAAATGGAAACCTATATTTTTTATGGCATTATCCAATTCCACGTGAAAAATTAACACAACTATGTGTTATGATCCCTATTAAAATATTGATAGTTTTCGAGATAATCGACTCTTCATTTTTTTTTTCTTATGTTTTGTCACTTCTAGTAGTTGACATAATTATGATATGATATGATATGACATCTAGAAATTATTATTTTTTTTCAGGAACTGTAAAGTGAAGATGGCTCTTTAAAAAAACGTATCAAAAGTTGACCTGCGATATACAGGGGGCAAAAAAGACCGTGCTAAACCTGATAATTTAAAATTTGAAAAATCTCAACTTTTTCAAATAGAACACCCTGTGTTTTATGATTTCATTAGATGCATTTCTGTAGACCCTACAATTTTTTAGTAGCTTTCCCTATACCTAAGTTGCGTAGTTTTTGCAAAAAACCCATTTTTATGTAAAATACCGGATTTGCGCCCGTTCCTTTGGCTGTAATGTGATTATTTTATTGTTATTATACTTTTCCTATTACCTATTTATCTTTCAGGTTAGAAACACCTAAATCACATATATCCAAACCAGTGGTTAGGTGGATCCAGTTCCTTGGCCCACACGTTCGCCTGACTTAAATAGTCTGGACTTTTTCTTGTGGGGTTATATCAAGGAGCGAGTATACGAAGTACCACCAACGAATATTCAAGACTTAAAAGAAAAGATTAAAAACGAGTTTCTAACTATAACACCTCAAATGTTAAGAAATGTACACCTTCATTTTCATCGTAGATTAATGCTTTGTGTAGACAACAACGGTGGATAGTTTGAACATTTATTTTAAGTTTGCTTGCGACTATGAGTATTCTTTTTTCGATATTCTATTCATCCAAATTTTTTAATCTCCAATTTCACTAATAACTTTCCTAACTGCGGTAACAGTACTTGATTTTCAATATGATACGGATGAAACTTCTTCTTCAATATTTAATTTGTCAAGCTTTTGAAAACTCCAAGGTTACTGCTAATTTCCTGGCACTAATATCTGAATTTTCAATAGCAGACTTAACCAAATATTATCGTTGTTACTTTCATGTCTCCTGGTAGTTTTCTCATAATTCGCATTTGCTGTTCATTCAAACCTTTCATTCACATTTTCAAAACAGTGGGAAACTCTGTAAATTTGGATTATTTGCTTTGTAAATACGTGCTGCTAGCAAACATTTCCCATATTTTGTTAATTCTTAATCACTTGTTGCAATTTTATGGTTTTTTGATTTTATTTACAAATAAATCGTAACTTTCTATAAAGACTTATTTATTAAACTCAAATATCTAAATTTTTCAGTTATTAATTTTTATTTTAAATAGTGTAGCTAGACAACTAATAAATTTAATAAAAATAAATACCCTTACAATATTTTTCCCGACAAAGGAACGGGCGCAAATCCGGTATTTTACATAAAAATGGTTTTTGCAAAAACTACGCAACTTAGGTATAGGGAAATCTATTAAAAAATTGTAGGGTCTACAGAAAGGCATCTAATGAAATCATAAAACACAGGGTGTTCTATTTGAAAAAGTCGAGATTTTTCAAATTTTATTAAATTATCAGGTTTGGCACGATTTTTTTGCCCCCTGTATATCGCAGGTCAACTTTTGATACGTTTTTTGAAAGAGCCATATTCACTCTATAGTTCCTGAAAAAAAAATGTTTCTAACTGTCGTACAACCATAATTATGTCGACTACTAGAAGTGATGAAACATAAGAAAAAAAATGAAAAGTCGATTATCTCAAAAACTATCAATATTTTAATAGGGATCATAACACAAAGTCCCGTTAATTTTTCACGTAGAATTCGATAATGCCGAAAAACTGAACACCCTGTATATGCAAATATATTAATTTAATTAAAATTTAATTAAAAAAATTAAGTTATATCTTTTATTAACCTAGTTATTGGACTAGGATATTGGACTTACGCGCACTAGGTGGACACGGTGTATATCTATTTGTATTTATTTAGAACTATGATTTTTTATGTTTGTAATCTTTATACTTGATTGTCTATACTTTTTTGTTCTGTAATTGGAACATTTGTTCTGTTGGGCAATAAATGCATTATTATTATTATAAAAGTAGGTATAACCTTGTATCGCTGAATTTGTCTTTAGAAGGACTATCTTTTCATACTATAAAATATAGAGCGTCCTATTAAAAAAAATGTCGGTAATGTTATAGGTCTGTCAAACATGGTTCAAAAAAATAGAAAATATTGCAAAAAAATAACAATTTCTATTTACTAATTGACCTGTTTCAACGATTTTTTTTAAATCTGAACTAGAAAAAAAATATGAAATTTTGGAAACACTGTATTAGATTCTAGCTTACAATGAAATATAAACTTAATACACTTGCCCCTTTTCTTAAACGGCCCTAGTATAAGCTCGGCACGTAGGGCAGAACAGATAAGTAAGTTAAGGCAACGTGCAGCAAATGGTGCAGTGGTTTATATAAACTTATGAGTGAAGTCCGTCGTTTTTTAAGAAATTTATTGATTCTCGAAATGTTGGAGAGTTGGCAACGAAGTGTATAATGTAATGTAAAGTTTATACAAGAACGAAGGCTTTATCAGAAACTTTACTGTTTCCAAAAAACCAAAAAGTCAAATTCACATAAATGAAATATGTTTTAGCTCTGGGTGTACCAAACAATAAGTATTCAGTAAAAACTTTCATGACCCGCATCAGAGTCGAAATTAAATGTAACGAACAAGCTCTGGCGTACATGCTGGATAAAATCAATGACAAATGCATAATTCAAATCCGCCGGCAGAAACAATTGTATTAACTCATTTACATCTTTTAACCCATCATTTAAGTAATGGGTTACAACATGTCAGTATATCATTAGCATAAATATCGAAATGCGAAATACGTGCTACGTTACGGAAATTACCCCCTTTGTCGTAAGTTAATTGTTGAGTAAGGGCCAGAAATGATATGTAGATCACGCCACGGAATACTAGATTTAAATGATATTCATAAAACGGTTCGTTTGTACTGAAACAACAAAAATTAAGTTGATAACTTCTTTGAAACCGTAAATTATAGGTATTTATTTCACTGCAATTTAAAAAGTAGTACCATTACATCTCAACACCACCAAGACAACTAATCCTGAATGATGCATTAATTTATTCGAATACCATCCAGTTTTAAGTGAAGTTCAAGATGATATGGTAAAATTTTACCAAATAAAATCAGTTCTATTAACAACATCTGGAATGAATTTTTCGAAAGTACTATTGTTATTTAACTTTATTGAAACCCTGCAGAAATAATTTGAAATTTAAAACAGGTGATTCTAGTATGAGCAAATAATAAAATATAAAACAGCAAGCTACCTTCGAAAAGGAATTTTCTTTGCTAGAATAGTTATTTATTGTATAAGTGTTTTAAGTAGCATTTTATCCATGCAAGAATGTTTATTTACACGGAAGAACGAAGTTCGATGCAATACAACGTTTTTTTCCATAATCACATCACAGTCATATTTATGGGGTCAAAATTATTGGAATTTAATAAAAAAATATTCGCGCGACTTGATATTTCTTACTAGTACTCATTGAAACCTGGTAGGTTTTATTATATCTACTGGTTGCTATGGTACTTTGTTTATTATCAATTATTTAATAAACAGTTCTATCTAAAAATGCAAGAAGGTAATTGTGTTCCTGTGGCTGTTTTTGAAGAAGCTCAAGAAGCAATTTTTCATTTATTGCCAGCGAAATCCAGGAAACATTACGAAAAAGTGTTATTTTAATTTAATTTAACGAATGGAGGGAAAAACGGAAAAAATATGCAATTTCATCTATGTGGTCGAAGAATTCGATGCTGAAGGCTGCTATAAAGGTCTTCAAAAATATAGATAATGGTAAATATAACTACTGCTTATTAGAGGAGTGAATCGAGAGGATACAAAGCAAAAAATGCTGCAGTATTCGAGAGCACATATTGAAGAATTTTTGACTGGGGTTTCCGATAAAAAATATTTAATGATTAAGGTAATATCTCTTTACCTTTTACATGTTATTAGTATATAGTGAACTTTGAATTATTTTAGTTTGCTGGTGCTTCATTCCCGAATATCGCAAATCCAGAATGATACACTCACCGTTGTATGAGGCGTACTTCAACAACTTTATTGGCCAACAAAGGTGCTGATCTTATAACCATCAAACGGCATGGTGGATGGAAGAGCTCCTCTGTAGCAGAAAGTTATGTTGAGGAGTCTATATCTAACAAACTTGATATTGCGAGGAAAATCCAAGGAAAATATAACTGTTCCTTACAAGAAGAGACATCCGTAACTTGTGCAAATTCTTCAAAAACTTCGGCAAATGTTATGCGTTCTGAAAATAATGGCAACACTACAAGGGTTATTATTAACGGAAAGGAAGTTAAATGTGATAAAACAAAAAACGAAACGTCTATTGCTATAAATGTAATTGTTAATGTTAAGTAAATAAATTAAATTTGATTTATTATAGGTTTATTATTTTTTCATTAGTCTACTAGTGAAATACAATTACTTTATTCCGCTAGTGGATAAAGTATCACTTGGATAAAAGTCCGATTATAAGGTGATTGCGGATAAAATATAAAAAATAAATATGTAAATAGTTTCTAGAAAACTATCTAGAATATTTAGAATTAGCAGAAAATAATTGAAAATTGTTTAGTAAAGAAATGTAAACTCTAGATACTTAATGTAAAGAATGTCTTTATTAATCCGATTTTGTAAGTTGCGTATATATAATTTTATAAGGACGTTAGTCATGATAAACATGAAATATGTATTCTCTGTCGAACAGTACCTGTTCTTTGTATTTTTCAGCCAGTAGAAATATGTTATTTATGGGACATTGCGCTATTTTAACATAAAAAGATTTATAAGGCTGAACGGCAGAATTTTTTGTCGCTTTGAAATGTCGCTCTTCATCGTTATTTTCTATACAGTAAAGGGCGACACATGATATTTTTTTTAATGTCATTATTTAGTGATAGTTTTTTATCTGTCTGTAGCAAAACAGGCAAATTTTTATATTGATAAATATAGTTATAAGTATGTATAAACGTGTATATGTATATGTACGTATACAGTGTGTCCCCAGATGGGGTACTGCTCTCTTGTGGGTAGGGGCAGGTTATGTTAACATCCAAAGATCCATACATTCAAAGGTCCATCTATCCCTGTTTTAGAAAAGCAATCCATCTGAAGATGCATACATTCATCCACAAAATCAACCGCATTGTATCCTGGTCCAGCATATTGGATTCGTCTGTCGAATTTGTGATCAACAACCCCCAAAACCCCCCAGGATGCAATTCGGGATTAATCTGTCGATTTTTTGAAAATTTCGTCCGCCGTATTGGATCCGCCATGTTGAATTTTGCAATTCTGAATTCAAATTCGTGATTAGCGAACCTAAAACCCCCACGGATCAAATATAGCATTAATCTGAAACCCCTACATACCAAATTTTTCATGATTCTAGTCATTTCTTGCAAACCTCGATTTCTGGCCGGAGTAGCTGTGTGTTTGTCCCCCCCCCCCCCACCACTGATACCTCATTGATTTCACGCGGTCTTGAATATCTTTGAGTGACATTTTAAATGGGACGCCCGTGATTGCAAATTTTGAAAATTTATATCTGGAAAGTACTCGGAATGACAAACCTATTAGGTCAAAAAACAGCCCTTATACCCTTATAGTTTCTCTGTAAATAAGGATTAACTTTAACGGGCTATAACTCCGAAAATAATGGGCGGATAATCAGGTTTTTTTTTAAAAATACTCGTCTTTCCGAGTACTTTCAAACCATATTTTAAAATAAAAAAAAATTGAAAAAACATTTTACTGTATTATCCATACACTGACTACAGCTGTGTTTACTGGCAGTTTACCGGCATCATTCTGTGGTCTGTAATTAACTCACGAGTATATTAATTATGTTACTGGAGAGGTTAAGTCTTCGCAAATAATTCTCTAGTCCATAGTGCTAAGTGGCCGTATTCCGAATAAATCTCCTACTGCTTGGATGGCAGCATTATTCCCATTAGGAAAATAATAGATGTCGGATTACATTAGACAGAGAGGCGAAACAGGTACGTAGATTCTAAACTCCAAAGTAAACTAATAAGACATGAGAATAGAACGCCTACGTGTGCGACTACAATAGTAAAATTTACATTAACGGGAGTTGGATACTACTGAAAGATCAAAGTACATAGTTTCACGGAGTAAATGATTAATGAGAGGACGTATATTTGGATGCATTCACAAAATTTGCTGACACATGATAAGATCCTTGCATATTTATTGGAACATTGTCTGAAATTATCTAGCTGTGGCATTGACTTTCTCATTATAACCGTCTAGACTTTAGACGCTTAGATGAAAAAATTGAAATTAACTCGCGTCTAAATTGGATAAACACATTTTAAAAATTAAATAACAGAACTAGAAATAGAAATTTTAATGCGCCCACTCGTCGCCTCGACTTAAAACTTAAAGTAATGTTAAACGTTTATATTAAAATGTTAAATGAAAGATCCTCAAAAAACTTAACACTTTCATTGGGGATAGAAATGAGACAGGGAATCTTTACAGGTGTTTCAATCAGACTCCTTTGTTCCGCAGCTGCCTTATTATTTACTTTTACAAAACAAAATCGAAACGGAAAATTCCTATACAAGTTAGCACACATTAAAATTTCGTACTTGGGATTTGGGCCCTTGGAATAATGAGCAGAGCTTTTCGAGAACAAGTTTATTGCGTGCTTGATACAGACTGGCGCACGTGAAGCACACAGTTGGTTTTATACCTGCGGTGTGCTTCCGTTGCATTTTCTTTTGATAAAACATTACAGAAGCTACGTTACTTATATTACGTGATAAAATATAATAGGAAGCAAAAAAATAGAAAAGCATAATATTAAATCGGTCACATGATTCCTCCCCTCTTAGACGGAAGTTCAGGGTTGACAGGAGGTGGTTCCTGGGAAGCCTGAAGTGGAGTATTTGGCTTCGTTATCCTTTTTGGGCATATCAGCCACGAGTTTATACTCTTCCGGAAGATGAAGAGTAGGAACAAAATTACAATTCCAATAAGGGACCAGGTGAGCCAGGTTGTCCACGAGATTGATGTCGGTTCAATTGATGCAGGGTCGGTCAACTGGACATCTTTTATTCTTTTTACCTCGGATTTTAAGAACTCCAACTTGTTTATAGTGTTGTCTAGCGTAAGATTCGATAGCTTGAATTCTTTCGTTTCTGGTAAAATGATTGTAGAGGCTTGTAGATCTGTAGTGGGTAAGAAATATTCTTCTTCATCAATACGCAGGATGCACCCTTCTTGATTAGATAATAAAGAGTCTTCTGAGAGAAAATGATGGATGACATTAGAACATTTCTCCTCTATATGCACTGTTTTGCTTGGTAAGATAAGCAGTTGCCCGGAGGGTAACATAGTGATGACGTCTTTAGGGTGCTTCAAATAGTAAAAGGTACAATTTGACGTGTCGTGGTCAAAAATCATTTTTGGGATACATGATGGTGGTTTTTCATATATCATTTCCTGGAGTTGGTAGTATCTGCCAACTTTTGGGGGTTTTTCTTTTAACCATAAGTAAACACTAGCAGAGGTACCAAGTGCTAAGTAACTTTCAGGGGGAATAATGGACAGGTTTGAGGAGGACATAAATATTTGGAGTAGGCTATATTCATTGACATGGTAGATCGGAACCAGGATTTCCATATATATTACTGAACTTGATACGTAATTTTTCATGTGAAATAGATTAAAAACCGAATTTTGATCCAGAGAGGGTAATTCCTCGGGATTATATAGAGTATAAAGGATTTTGAAAATTTCAGAGATAGTTGTTGGTGAAATTACATCGGAATGTACAATGTTCATCTGACTAAATAATAGGCCATTCTCAATTTGATCTAAGATTTCCAATGTAACCAAGCAATCGTTAATTAGAGTTTGAGTTTCGAAGAAGTCATTTGAGGTTTTCCAAAAGTTGTTAATCTCTTTCATTGCATTTTGTATTTCACTGGTAAATGATTCCAGAACGGAAAGTTTCGTATTCAGCTGATCATTTATATTTTGTTGATTGCGAAATATAATTTCTAGTTTTTGTTCCAAAAGGTCTTTGTCATCGGCGCTCATTAGACCGAATAACTCCGAATAAATATTCCCTACGAAATTAAAAATACCACGTTTTTCGCGTCTTGTAGCGGTAGGGGAAATAATTTCAAATTTTTGTCTAATACGTTCCGCAAGATAATGTAATTGGATATGCCAGAATTGTTTTTCTTTGGGTATACTTTCTGAAGATACAAGCAGTCTGTTTATATGTTCTCCTATTTCCGTCAAGTTAAGGACGTGAACAAAGGAATGGTAAAAGGATATAGTTTTAAGGGGACCTAGGTTTATAGGGAGGATAGGGTTCTTCAATATTTCTATTTCTATTGTCGTGGTCGTATT
Organism: Anoplophora glabripennis; assembly: GCF_000390285.2. Taxonomy (NCBI): domain Eukaryota; kingdom Metazoa; phylum Arthropoda; class Insecta; order Coleoptera; family Cerambycidae; genus Anoplophora; species Anoplophora glabripennis. The sequence goes on from NW_019416666.1 coordinate 28,939, forward strand.
CTTCGTCAGTATTGTCATCATTGTTATTATGGCCAAAAGCAGAGGAAGAGGCTTCATTGTTCTGTAACAAAGAAGAACCCTTAGTTTGTCGTTTCTTTTTAACCTTACTCTTATGGTATTTCCCTTTTTTTGTCTTTACAGTTATATTTAGGTCTTGCAGAACTTTGACCTTTTCAAAGGGATTCTGGACTTTACGAGACCAGGGGGTTTTTGTTTTTAAATAAATTTCGTCATTGGAATGTAGGGGTTCAGGTTCGTCACGGTCTTGATTTATCTTTTCGTTACGCGTTTGTTTACCTTGGTTCAGTCTGTTTTTTATTTGGTCATTAAGTTTTTCAGATAATTTACGGGAGTTCTCTATGTAGTCTTGGGTAGTTTCAACTTCGTTAAGGATAGGTGAAGTATCGCTATAGATAGAGGGAAACAGTATTGAAAAAGGGGTTTGCTGCGTGGTCGAGTGGACAGAGTTATTGTAAGAAGTTATTGCTATCTTCATTAAGTATTCTAGGGGTTTATGTGGGTCTTCCAATTTTAGTATACGTATAGATTCTGACAGTGTAGAGTGGAATCTCTCTACAGGACTATTACTTTGAGAACTTTGTGTCGAGGTAGCATAAATTTTAATATTATACAACTGACAGAATTGTTTAAAAAGAGTATTGACGAATTCCTTACCACGATCATAAATTATGTGTTTAGGGGTACCAAAGAAGGATGTGAAAGTAGTTAGTCCTTGGATAGTATCAAGAGCATTTTTGGATTCGATTCTTATTGCTTGTCCGAACTTCGAGAAGGGGTCAAATAAGGTTAGAAAAATTTCTTTATTAATAAAGAGGAGATCTATATGAAGGGTTTCGAGAGGCTTGGATGGGGTTGGCGTACTTTGGATTTCAACCTTTTGTGGGCTTCTTTCGTGTTTGGCTAAGTTGCATGTTTCGCACGTGTTTATGTAGTTATGCACGTGGGCCGACAAATTTGGCCAATAAAATTTTTTTGTAAGTAGTTTAGTAGTTTCATTAATTCCCCTATGGGTGGTTTTTGTTTCATGAAAGAATTTAATTTGATCCATTTGTTCATCTTTTGAAATTAAGTCTTCTAACACCGTGTTAGAGATAACTATCTTAGTTTCTGGAGCAAAGCTCTTAGCCAATACTCTGAGAACCTTTTCTTTAATTTTATCCGAGTGAAAATAGAGGCAGGTCGTTTCGTGTACGTTTAGATATCTTTTTAGTATATCAGTGAGTTCGTCGTCAGATATGGAGGTGTGACAAACTAGGGCAGTTCTTATTTTATCAGGAAATGGTTTTGATGTATGAGTTCCAAAACGGCTAGGCATTTTTTGGGTTTCATGTATAAATAGTTGTCTTTTGTACCCGTTGATACTCTTTTCGGTAATTTGTGGGGAACAGATAGGGTTTTCTCGGGCGGTATGTTGTGTATAGGCGTCAGATAAGTCGTCTAAACAGTCTAGGAGTTCTCTCTGTTCTTCGGGGATTTCAGTGTCTTCAGGTATATGTAGGGTACTACTTAGGTCTTCATTAAGGGAATCGATAAGCTGGTTAATATTTTCGTTAGGAGGGTTGTTAAGGATAGAGTCTTGGTCGTCAAGTTCGTTAATGTTTATTTCATCTATTTTTAAGATTTTATTTTCAGAGGGGCGAATGACGGGTTTGACAGGATAGTACTCGTCTAGGGATCTCACTCGGATAGGATAATCGAAATATTCAGTAGATAGTTCGTCTGTATAATTATAAATTTCTACATAAGCCAATCCATTTTCCGCGTATGATATTGTTTCGGGTACGATCGTATGATCACTTTCGATTCTAGGGACTAAAATTTCACCATTCTCTATCGAAACTGGAATTTGCGTTCTAAGAATTTCAGAGGCGTTGACGGTAATTCTTTTAGAAGTTTCTAAAGGGTTTCGGACGTATAGAGGAATTGAAATATATTCATTTACAACTATTGAGTTTTTATAATCAAAAAGTAATCCAAATTGGGTTATTACATCTAAGCCTATTAGTCCGTCATAAAAGTCGTGAAAGTCGTATAGTAGAATGTCAATATTCTCGTTACTTTGAAATTCGTCAAAGGCAGGGATAGTTGCACAGAATTTTGTTTTCTTTTGGCCCATGCAAGTTTTTATAACATTTGATGATTGATATATGCATTGAGGGTAATATTTTTCAACAATATCTGGGCGAATCATGGTTTTAGAGGAGCCGGAGTCAATAAGCAATTTTAGAGGCGGGTTTTGGATTTTAATATAAGAAAGTGGTGAAGCTAAAATAGAATTATTTTCAAAAATCATTTTTCTGGGTTTAAATTCGAGGCTCTTTTCCGAAAATTTTCGGGTGCAGTATCTGGGGTAGTTTGCTGGAGGTACTCCTCAGGTTGTTCTGGGTAATCAGGATCTGTTGGATAATTTGGATATTGATATTCTCCGAAATCGTAACTTTCGGCTTGTGGTTCATATTCATGACAATAATGTTGAACATTGTGAGGGAGGTTCTGATATTTGGTTATTGTGGTACTAGAGGTATCCATTGGTTCAGGTTGAAATCGTTCCTTGTCGTTTAGGTATGGTCTAGGTTGTTGGTTTACTGGTCTTCTGGGAGGTAACAATGGTTTAGGTTGGTCATAAGGTCTTATAGGTGGCTGGGTTTGTCGTGAAGAAGGTTGAGATAACGGAAATTGTCTTGGTGAGAAATCAGGTTGTTGATTCGAATAATATTGGGGTTTATAATTATAATTTGGTCTAGGGGGTAAGTTTTGTCTAACAGGAGGTATAGGAAATCTTTGTTGTGAAGTTTGGGGTAGACGACGGTTCATGTTTTTGTATTCGAAATATGTTTCAAGTTCAAGTATGGCTTGGACTACCGATTCTATATCATTTAAATCAGGTCTGGACAGTATAATTGTTTCAAAATTTTGTGGAAGGTTACTCTTTAATTTATTCAAAAGCAAGGAAGTATAAACTAGTTGAAGGGATGCTCTTTCTTGCGGATTAGTATATAATAATTGTATTTTCTGGACAATTTTTGAGCGCATACTCAAAATTTTGTTACAAAAATTTTGTAGTGGTTCGCGGATATCTCGCTGTAACATGCAAATTTCGTTCTGCCATGTTTGGAGTGACTTATGGTCACTAAAATTTTGTATTAGAAGGTTTCTAATTTCTTGCCAAGTATTTATCTCAGGTCTGCCCAAGATAAGCGTTTTTGCCTGTCCTTGTAGTTTGTTTTTGATTACGTTTATAATAAGGCGCGATTGTAAGTCCGTCGGTTGAGGTAGATCCAAAGCGGTTATAAATGTTTCAACAGATTCTAAAAATTGCGTTAATTCAATTTCCGAACCGTCAAAAGGTTGTATTGTGGCATTTAGAAAATTAAACTTTTGTGGGTCTAATTCTTTTGTTTGCAAAACAGCTTGGCTGGTGCTCGCGTTTAGTTGTGGGTGTGACATGGTATTATTTTCCACGTTTCCTTGTACAGATAAGTCAGTAGTAAACGATTCAGCGAAACACGATTCACTATCAGTTTCTGATTCTAGCGGACTGAGCGTCCTTGCAAGTCTAGCAGGAACTCGATACGGCACAAAAGATTTATGCATATGTTGAGATCAACAACTTTACGATAAAAATTTTAATTATCTTTTTCAATAAAATTTTCTTAACTTTAACTTATTACTAAGCAGGATGATTCTAATCCTAACCTACCACTGTCAATATGCGTTTGAACGGGATAGGGAGTCAAGTACTAGCACTTTGGTACTTACCAGCGCAGCTCCGGTTCCAGGAAATTTCCCTAAGGATGCAGCAGAGACAGGTCTGGTGGTAATCCAAATAGAAACACAGGCGACGGGACGGACCTACTCAATTCAGCCCTTCACTTTTCACGATTTGCACACGAACGAGCCTACTCAATTCAGCCCTTCACTTCCGTGATTTGCACGCGAGTGAGCCTACTCAATTCAGCCCTTCACTTTCGTGATTTACACAAGAACGAGCTTACTCAATTCAGCCCTTCACTGTTTTCCCGACGCGGTCCTATACACTCGTAGCTCGTAGTTCCGCACTTTCCAGGTTAGGGTTCCCAACGTAGAGTTCGAGGATTCAGTATCTCTGACCAGAAGGTCTCCTACCTTCACTCCAATTAACGACCGAAGGAGTTAACTGACAATCCTACCGACTGCGCCAATTTCGTACTTGGGATTTGGGCCCTTGGAATAATGAGCAGAGCTTTTCGAGAACAAGTTTATTGCGTGCTTGATACAGACTGGCGCACGTGAAGCACACAGTTGGTTTTATACCTGCGGTGTGCTTCCGTTGCATTTTCTTTTGATAAAACATTACAGAAGCTACGTTACTTATATTACGTGATAAAATATAATAGGAAGCAAAAAAATAGAAAAGCATAATATTAAATCGGTCACATGATTTTAAACTAAGCATTTAAAGGAACTTTTAATGATTCCTAGACATGTCGGGGTATTACGCATAACGATTCCACTCAACCAGACGAAAAGGAATGAATAATTAACAAAATTATTTACCGTCACGTATTTGCAGATATTATATAGGTTCTTAATAACATTCTAATCCCTCGTTTGTAATAACGTTATTTCATAACTCCCTCCGTCAGTGACAAATTTACAACACAGTTGAATAGGTTGAACTGAATTTTTACCTTGCTAAAAATAAATTATTATGCTCGACTACCATTTGTGATAAATCTCTACACCTACACATTCATATTTTAAACTGTGGTTTAACAAAACCAATAATGTACCAATAATCACTTATAATGTAATTTTTATTAATTAATTACCACTAAATTTAAAGAAGTATTCTCTGATTAGTAGTTTTAAATTATATCATTCATTTGTTATATTCAGAGTGTTTCTTAAGTAGAGGTAAAAAATCCAGGGGTGTATTCTGTGGCCATAAATTAGGGTTTTTTGTTATATAAATGTGGCGTATTAGGACAGTAATTGTCAAAAATTAAAAAAAAAAATCAGTTTTTAATTTTTAATGTCTAAACCGCTGGAGATAATTTAACCAAAATCGGTGTGCATATTTAGTATGACATTAGGAATGGGACGAAAAATTACCAGCTTTTAAAACTTACCAGTGCGCAGGTATTGGTATCATCGATCTTAATTTGCCAAAAAAATATATCACCCTGTACAACATTACAAATAAAATAGGTCATCATATTCGCCATTGTATAATCTACACTTTTTGTTTATTTACACTTTTTTTTGTATTCCAAACCAATTAACAACAAAATTGTTTTACTTGATCAAGTGCATTTTTACACAGTTACTTAAGGAGGTATATCGGGGTCCGAGGGAAATGAGGAGCGCAGGGGGGGTCATATGCTTTTCTTATGGGACTAAAACCCGCTGCCAATTTGAAAAAATTAAATTCTATTGAAATTATTTGCGATAAACATTATCTATAAAGCAAAGAAATCTACTCATATGCACATAGCGTACATATTGACTAATTAACAACATAAAAATATAATATTTAAGTAGTTTTAAATTATATTTAATGAACGCATAAAGACTATGTAGATGTGGCAACAGCGCTAATAATTGACTAGCAGTTGTACACACTGCGAACCTACAAACCTCGGACATCGGAGATATTGCGCGTCAAATTCGGGTAAAGATGCGTACGTGTTCAAAAATGTATTGTGTGTAAACTATGTAAAATATAAATATTATATATTGCAAATATATCGTATTATCCTCCTGAAGATTTGTATGCTTTTATTTAAAATCCGTAAATCATGTGAACTGGTAAAACAACGAGAATTATGTTAATTTAGTTCTAAAGAAATGAAATGACACTCGCGCCCATCTCTCGTCCAAGTCAAAGAAAATGTTGGATGCTATTTTGTTGGTTCTGTGATAGAAATTGCATTATTACTCACTGTTCGTGTTTTTAATTTCTATTTTAGTAATGTTACAAAAGTTTTGCAACTATAACTAATTTTTTAGATATAAAGTTTGCTGAGAAATATTTATGTTCCTTTGTTATTCCGTACAAATGCTATTATCTCAAGTATTACTAATTATATTAATCAAGTAAAGAAAACTTTATGTAACCCTAAATATTGCTGGGTAATGATTACAATGTTTTTATAAACCATTAAATATATTAAAAGGATTTATCAACTGTATTTTTTCATTCCAATAAATATATCACAGCTTCCTAGTCTTTTTTAATTAATCTAGTTTTTTAAAAACATTACAAAAAATAAACGTTGTGGATAATTTATTGTTGATAACAATGTACATGAGATTTAGGAAAAATGTATATGTTTGAAATCAATTTCGTTTTTATCAAGTCTTTCAAATGTATTCCCTCCTTGCTATAAGCTGATTGCGACGTTGCCACATTAATCCTCAAGTCAGACCGAAATGCAATTATTGGTTTCTGTTTCTAATTAATACAGCTGTACTATGTTCAAAACTTACATTAGTTTTACATCAAAATAAGATAATACTACTATGGAAAAGTTTTGTTTCACAATTTCTACATTTTTTTCTCAGTTATCCTACAATATCATATAGAGATATTTATCTGTAATGCCATACATATTTGTCAATACAGGAGTGAGGAACCCCAGATGCAAATCCCTATATTCTGACCCTTATGGTTTCCGATCATTGAAAAATGTTCGGCATTGTTACTAAAACATTATTTAAGACGTAAAATAATTTTTTAGTAATATGCTGTTAAAAAAACATAGGTCGATATAAAAATTATTAATTTTATAAATTTGAAAAGCTTATTTATATTTTTTTTTCACAAGTACATAAGTACAATTTTCCAAAATCCAAAAAATTATTATTAAAAAATCAATAATAAAATCTGCATTCGAATATTTTTTAAAAAGTTTGGAATTATTTTTAATTTAAAATTAAAATTACCGCTTCGAGATTCTAGCTGGCCATCGAAACATCTTCTTTCTCTGTCTCTTTTTTCTTTTCGGCGCGTAAATTTTTATGTGGTTTTATTCATGTTTATAACAAACAATCTTATACAGTCATTGAAGCTTTTTACCTCCGAATTCTTTGAAACTGAACCGATCGACTTGAAATTTGGCAGATAGAGAAAAGGTCTATGAACATTAGTGATATAGCGCCGATTGACGCTTCCACTCTGTTGGGGGTTCACACCCCTTCTCCGGGGTGGAATTTTTTTTCAAAAATAACGAAATAACGAAAATCGATAGAGAATCAAATTTTGAGCAAAAAATATTCGAATAATTTTTTCGAGAAATCAATAGTTTTTTAGTTATTCACGTTTGAAAACTTGGAATTTTGAGTGAAAAAAAAAACACTTTTTCAAAGTATTTTTCGCGAATAACTAAAAAATTACGAATTTTATTAAACAAAGTGCAATGAATAAAAATGGAGCTTATAAATAAACAAAGAAAATCGTTTTTTAAAAAGTGTTGTACGTCCTATACAAAGCGAAATATGGTTAGTGGGAGGGGACTTATTTTGGGGGGGATACTCGAATCGATGTATTCAAATAACGGAAAAAGGATTAATTTTACGTGTGATATAACGCTCCAGGAATTTTTCGTTGTACTCAAAAAGACCTTCAAAATGAGTACTTATAAAAGTTAATTAGAGCAAAATTGAAGGAGTTATTGTCAAAAACAGATGGGTCACTCGTATTTTTTAAGGAAAAATGAGCAGTAAACGCTGTACCATTTCCATCAGAATTAAAATTAATCGTAGGCCCTTTACATTTAGTTTTGTTTTAGTGTTTTTCATACGATCCTGAAGTTAGACCGGTTTAGAATGCGTAGTTTTTTAATAATGTACATACGGTAAAAGTTGAAAACGTATTTTTCACTATTCAAAAAAAATGCCTTATTTATATAATAACTCTGAAATAATGAAAGATACGGAAAAAATGATAAACAACAAAAATGTAGCTTTTTTTTCAACAAATAATTTGCTTTTTTTGTATTCCTATAGCATAAAAAATAAAGAAGATATCACCGTTTGAAGTATCCATTTTAGTGAAAAAACGACCTGTCTCGAGCCTTTCGATCCTTTCCCTTTAAAAAACGAAGGACTTAAAAGGTTTTATATGCAAACGATCTTACAGCTCTTGAAATTATCTTTAAAATGCTTTTTTGTAGGATACTATAGCTTCAAAATTAACCGAATTATGGTAAAAAAACCAATGACATTTTTTCGGAGCAAAATAGCATTCCAAGATTTAAAACGTAATTTTGTATAATTTTTTTAGCACAGGGGTGATTTATAAGGGTTGAAATTCTTTCATAAGCAATGAGGGAATTTTTATTTTAAATAATTGCACCGTTAAAGCATTCCAAGCTTATAAAAACTATTTTTTTATCATTTTTGTCAATACAGGGGTGGTTTTTAGGGGTTGAAAGGGAAAAATTCTTTTATTAGCTATAAGATAACTTTTATTTTAAATAATTGCACGATTTAATCATTCCAAATATCTTTAAAAAATAATTTTTTATCATTATTTTTTGCATAGGGTTAGTTTTTAAGGGTTAAATAAAGAAAAGATCAAATATATCATAAAACATATTCGAGAACATGGAATATTATTTAATCTTTGTGCTTGAACAAGATTTTTATTTTTTCAATTTTTTTCAGTTAGGGGCAGTTTTTACCCCTAAAAAACAAAAAGCGTCAGTCGGGCTTATATCACTTTTGTACTTGAGCCTAAGATGAGCCTTATTCTAAATTTTCATGCAAATCCATGCGGTTTCAAAGAATTCGGAGGTTACAGCTGATTTTCAGCTTCAATTACTGTACTATTAAAGTTGTTTTTGTAACAAATGCACCTTTAAATTATTTTTACTTATTTTAAACATATGGCTTCATCACAATTTTTGCATAAATAAATTGTTCAAACAATTGTAACAGAAGTTGCAAATATGCAAATGCGAGGGTACTGTTACTTCAAAACATATCCCAACTAGCACACATCGTTATATTAACGGAATAGTAACTATCGAGCCGACAATAAAGTGCATATAAATAGTATTACGAAGATCGCTGCAGATCTTAATCATAAATCAGTTTGGTCCGTTCTGAAGCATCAACAGTTGTGTATAACATACAAAAGGTTCAAGCCTTACCACCGCAAGACTATCCTGCTCGCCTACAATTGCCACTGGATTTTGCAACAATTTGAACAAAATATTGACTTTACCGCTGGGATATTGTTTACTGGCGAAGGTAATTTTTCCATAGATGCTATAATGACCTTCCACAATAAACACGTTTGGTCTGATCAAAACCCTCGTACCATAATGGAATCTCGATTTATAAATCAGTTTTCTTTGAATGTATGGGTGGGTATTATTGGAAATTTCCATGATGGGCCTTACTTTTTACCAAGAACTTTAACCGGTGCCTTCTACATATATTTTCTAGAAAACGTTTTACCTGAACTACTTGATGATGTCCCTATGCGCTAAGAGAAAGAATATGGTTTATGCACGTGCTCCCCCACATTTTAGTGCTCGTATATATTTAAATGAAAGATGCAGTAATAACGTGATTGAACGAGGTACTCAAGAACCAGGTTAACCTTGGCCACCCAGATCATCCGATATGAACCCTATTGATTTTTTTGTTTGGGGACATTAGGCATTCAATATGTCAACAAATTATAGCTGGTTGTGATGTGATCCTGGATTTTTTGCGCGTGTTCGAGCTACAATTTCAAGAGGATCTGACGCATGTATTTTGGCTGAAGCTGGTCATTTCCAACATTTGTTGTAATAAATCGTAGTAATGTAATGAGTATCGTAAAAATGCACTTGATGAAATAAATCAATTTTGTTGGCATAGCGCATATGATGACCTATTTTATTTGTAATGTTATACAGGGTGATATATTTTTTTTGGCAATTAATGACCGATGACACCCACATCTCCGCCACTTGTAGGCTTCTAAAGCTGGTAACTTTTTGTTTCATACCTACTGTCATAATAAATATGCACACCGAATTTGATTAGGTAAATTATCTCAAGCGATTTAGAAATTAAAAATTAACAATTTTTAATTTTTGACACGCTGCGCTGTGACAATAGCTACGACTCCACATTTATATACCAAAGAACCCTTATTTTTGTCCACAGAATACGCCCCTACATTTTTGACCTTTAAGAAAAACACCCTGTAGAGTAGGTACATATTAAATTATGTTCTGTTTAATTTTGAGGATTTCTTTCCTTAATTTTAAAAACCATTTTTCTTGGACAAAAAATCAGTAACGACCTCCTTGATGAATTGTAACTGAGACTTATGCGATATCATATTACTGTGACCAAAAAGGATGAATTGTTTATCAGTTATTAAAACAGACCTATAGAGTGATGTCTCCATTTAGCTCATAACTATTTGATTAAATAGAAATTCAAATGAAACAGTTTGGAAAATCTGAAATATTGAGTTCGAAGTAAAAATACCTGCTCCGAATAATAACATTTTGTTCAAATAAATCCGAATGTTATTACTTTCGCAGTTTGCTACTGTCCTAATATTCTACAATAAGGAATTGTACAGCTTGATCAGCAATTGCGTAATATTAAGGAATTTAACATAGTCTAGACTTCCCAAGAACAATCCGGCAAAAGCAGGTAAATAGTTAGTGATGAAGTAGCGGGTGTCAGCACCACACAACATTGCCGCAGGTAGGTGTTGGGTTAATATGGTACAAGTACCTGGATGGACTGTGTAATTCAGCAGATCCCCGGCAGCTAATCACATTAAAGAGGTAAAACAACATTAGAAGAGTTCACAGTCTCTACAGAGTCCGCCATAAGTGTCAATCCCTACTTTTTCCGTTACATTTCTCACTAAAAAAAATCGTAATAATAAAAGTTGAAGCAAGCTGTTTAGATTTTCTAAAAGTTTGGAAGACAGTAGGTTATCGAGTCACAGGTACTTTTAGTTGGAACATCCTGTGTATTTTTAAATAGTTTGATGTTCTTGCTAAGATCAAAATGATAGAAAGTTTGACGAGTCTTTCCAAATTAGTTTAATAAAATTTAAAAAGCTTCCTGCAATACCTTTTATAGCAGTTTTATAACACTTACGACAAACCCCACTATACAGGGTGACTCAAACTCGGTAGTATTGTCCTACTATGAGGATACAAAAAATTTAAATCCAAATTTTTTTTCCTGTTAAAAAGCTCTCTTTTCCTAATAAACTTTTCTAATTTTTCTGTATTACTTCCCGTTTAAAAGTTATGAGCAATATCGTCCTAAAGAGCCTCAAAAGAAATGCCACCTAAAAATCACATTAGCGGTGGAAGGATCAAGTTGTCGTTGGAAAATAACTGAATGTTCGTTGTTTAAAGTGCATATATGTCACAAAATACTTGTCATTACTCAATGCGAACGTAAAACGTATAACTTTTGTGCTTACAAAATGTTTTCTCTTCAGAAAAAGTTGATATGTTGGTGTTTTACAGCTAGTCACAAAAAAATTCAAGAAGAGCTGTAGAGTTATATCGAGAAAAGCATCCAGAGCGCCTCATTCCTGATCATCGAACCTTTACAAGATTTGTGACGACCTTGCGACGAAATGAAGATGCATTTTTTGTTCGGAAAAATCAAATAATTGACCGAATGGTAAGAAACAATGTTAATACAGCCATACTGTTACAGTATTTCAAGCAGTATCCACGAAATCCTATACGGCAAGCTAGATGGGAATTAAATTTGGATAAATCAGCCTTTCAACGAATTTGAAAGACCAATGGATATCATGACTACAAAATTCACAATTTGGAGTATTTACCTGAGCGACATATTAACCACAGTCTTTTATAGCTCAAATTGTAGTAAATGTAGAAACTGTTGATAAGAACCTTTTTCGGCACGTTCTTTGGACGGACGAAAGTCGGTTTGTCAGTAATGGTTTGCCAAACAGGCGCAACGAACACTACTGGTCCATTGAAAATCCCCACATTTTAAATCCAGTCCAAAACCAAGGCCATTTTGGAGTAAATGTATGGTAAGGCATCATCGGTAGGCATTTAAATGAGCCTTATTTTTTATGGACATACATTGAACAGCGTGAGTTACCTAAGATTTCTTACAAGAGGAACTTCCTGCACTTCTGGAGAATGTGCCTTTGCAGCTAAGGAAAATCCTATGGTTTGATTGTGCAGCAATATTTAGATAAGACTTTCCCAGAAAAATTAATTGTCAGTGTAAAAATGTCCGTCATTCGAGTTAAGTACGCCAATGGTATAAATTTAGTATTTCTTGCGTTACATCGATTTTTGGCGATTTGTTATCACTTTCGTAAAAAAACACAATTGTAAAAAACAGAAATGAATGATATACACACACAATGAACGTAAAATTAATGGATTCCCAATTATTTTCTAGTGTTATTTGGAAGCGTTGGTTGGTAGTTCATTTAATTGTGTTTTTGAAATTTGGCAAATTTTAGCAGGTCGCTTCCACCGTAGTAGCCATTTGAATGGCATAGTGGAAGTCAGCGCGATAGATGGAGCCTTTATGCTTCGCGTACTATGTACCTCTTGTCGGCAGTTTACGACTTTATAACAGCTGAATCGTTCATCGGTTGCCCTACCTATGACACACTGATGAGGACTAATAAGTCCGAAACCGGTCTGTGCCTGGTGGGACCAGCTGATGAACGATCCTAGCTGTTGTACTGGGTGTCGCGAATGTAATTCAATGCCGGTAGGGGCAAATAGCCCTCGGAGTAGTTGTTTTTCGCGGCACTGACGACTTACATTGTGTTTCGCCCTCTATAGGCGACATTCGTGCAATAAAGTACCTGGCAAATTTTAGCAGGTCGCTTCCACCGTAGTAGCCATTTGAATGGCATAGTGGAAGTCAGCGCGATAGATGGAGCCTTTGTGCTTCGCGTACTAT
>NW_019416666.1:42083-47308 GCF_000390285.2 Anoplophora glabripennis
ATCCTACATTAAGTACGAGGCAGCTGGCATCTGTGTCTGGGATCAATCGAACTAGCATACAAACCATTTTGAAGAAGAATAAATTCCATCCATACAAAATACATTTAGTCCAGGAACTTCATGAGGATGATTATGACCGCCGTTTGCAATTTTGCGAAACAAAGAGTGAGCGAGCAGGGAACGATCCACAATTCCTTTTTAACATCTGTTTTTCTGATTAATGAAATTTTTTTCTTGAACGGGACGGTAAATCGTCACAATTGCCGCTATTGGTCCGATTCAAACCCAAGAGTTTTTCACGAGATGCATACACAGCAACCAAATTAAATGTATGGGCTGGAATTTTCGGTGACCGGCTGGTGGGTCCTTTTTTTCTACCAGATAATTTGACTAGCCAAATGTATTTGCAATTACTGGAAGACGCTATTGACCCTGCCTTGACTGATATTATTGAATCAACGTTTTCTACGGAATTGGATTGGGAGAAGAGGCAGCATTGATTGACCTCCACGATCACCGGATTTGTCTTTTTGCCCCTTGATGTCTTTTTGTGGGGATACCTAAAAAGTAAAATCTATAAAACACAGCCAGCGTTGCTGGAAGATTTGCGTTAAAGAATCGTCGACGAATGCCGTCGAGTCACTCCGGAAATGATTCGGAATGTGCGCGAACGTTTCGAACAAAATCTTTATTCTTGTATGGAAGCGGGCGGTCATCAGTTTGAACATTTAATCAACTAAGTAGTAAGTAAGCAACTAAACATAATTTAAATTTTAAAATGTAAATTTTTTTCAAAGTATTAAGCGGAATTATAAAATTTAAAGTCTATTGTAAAGAGAATTGTAAGAGCTTTCAAAAGAAATATTACTCAACCCCCAATGCCATTTAAATATTTTGGGGTGATGCTTACCCTTGCTTGGGGGGTGAAAGTGGTGGAGTCAAAAATACCAGCAAAGAATGTCCCCCTTTAATCTAAAATCGACGGGTTTGAGCATTTTTCTACAATATTGACGCAGTTCCTGAAAATGTTTCTGTTTTGTTTTCATTTGGCCACCCTGTATATAAAAAACTTAGTATTTTCGTAGGTTTCAGGACCTCAAACCTTGATGGTTTGATCGTTTTTTGCACCTGTTTATTTGTTTTATTGCGGCGTCTTTGAAAATACTCGGAAGGCATGACATAATATTCCTATTACTTATTTAATAAGTTTTAGATTATTCAGTTATTAAATGTTTGAAATTATTTGTCTTCGCGGAACTATAGTGGGCACATTCCTTATTCCCTACAATTCCAGACATTAAATTCCAATCATTTGGACCCACATGGGATATTCGAACCCCAAGCAAAATCTCTCTTTAAATTATTTCTTCTGTTTATCCCAATTTGCGCGCAGCGTCATGTAACATAGAGGGGAATTCGATATTTGCAGTTTTTAACCTAAAACACAAAGCGGGTTCGGCTGTGGCCCGCAGTATTAATAATTAACAGTTGGGGCACGTATAGTTGACTACCCAGAATGAAATATGGATGTGGGAAAACGTTGATTTGCCACACATACAGCGCACTGTTAAATAAGCAGTATAATGGTTTTCACTGCGGCGCATTTTCATTACCAAGGGATGGCACTCATCGTGAATAATTAGGATTTTAATAGGCAATTTACTGGAACATTTCCACAATAATACACCTCAATGAAAAACTGAGCGCGATAACAGGTTGTTGCAATGTTCTACAAGTGATTGATTGTCTGGCCAGAGATAAGAAAAAAGTAAATGTGTAAAATAATACGTTCAAATTGAATACATTCGAAATTTTTTTCCAAGATTATAGTTTGAAAAAATCCACAGGGTGATACTATGTTGGAATTACGAACCTTTTGCGAACGTTAACCTTTGCTTTTAAAAAGGCAATTTTGCTATTATACAGGGTGTTAATGAATTTTTGCCACATGTCCGTTATGTCAAAATGAGGTAAATACACGGATTTGTGTTGAGTAAAATGTTATTTTAAAATCTGATTTACCTCAACATTGCAAGGAGCCACCTTTTGAGAACCGCTGATTTTCATAAAAGATGTTCGATGTACCCACCATTTGCATCCACACAAGCTTCAACGCGACGTATCCAATTCGCTCGCACGCGTTGCAACATTGTCACGTGCTCTCCAATATTTTCACATATCCCCACAAAAAGAAGTCTAAAGGGGCGAGGTCCGGGGACCGGGCGAGAGGCCATCTAACTAGGCTGCTGCGGCCTATCCAGCGATCGGGAAAAGTAATGTTTAGAAAGTCGCGCACTCTCCAAAATAGTGAGCGGGGCTCCGTTATGCAGTAACCACATATATTGCCGAATATTTTTAATGACACGTCTTCCAATAACTCCGGCAAGCGATTTTGCAAAAAATCTAAATAAGAAGCACCGTCTAAGCGTCTAGGCAATTCAAAAGGTCCTATTAAAGTAAAGGATTACATACATACATACATCACATGGTAGTTCTTGCCGTCTTTGCTCACACAAATTGATTCAATTTATGGTCAATATTTTAAGTTTTAGTTATGAAACAAATTTCGCCCATAAGATTTGCCTCATATTGGGAAAAAAATTAATTTATTTATAAAGTTCATCCGAATTTGTCTATATTCAATATTTGAGCGTTTTTTAGTATTAGAAACAACTTTTATTGACAATATATTGTAGTAATCCTTAAAATAAGGTCGCTTTACTCTTGAGGCAATTTTGGTTTTTCCAATTTTCTCAACGCACCGTATAAATTTTTAGTTTTCTGAAACTGATTTTCGAAGTTTCAGGAGAAGCAAAAATTTTTATAAAGAATGACCTTTTGTCGAAAATGAAAAATATTTTTTCTTGCAAGAGTAGTTAAGCCAATACGGGGACACACTGTATAATTTTAGGAATATTTTTTTTATCGTTTTTTGTAGATGTTAAGCACATTAGTGTATCTACTTTACGAAACACGTGTTGGTTGTTCTTAAATACTTCTAAATCCTTGTAATTTTTTTATAGTAGGTATACAATAAGTAAATTGTACAGAAGGGTCAGATGCGGTCTGTACAAGTTGAGGTATGAAAATTTGTTACGGGTTGCCTAAATACCTCACAGGTACATTAAAAGAGTATAATATTAAAAATAAAATATTTCTTAATTAGAGAAAATTTGCTTTTTTGTTTTAAGAGTTATAAAAAATGTGAAATCTAAAAGTTGCGCGATTTTTTATCAAGTTTTCGAAAATGATAGTAGAAAAACAAATGAAATTCAAACAGAATGGCCGCGGATGTTAACTTTGTTAATTTAAATGGAACACCCTGTATATTTTTACATATTTGGATAGAACGTTCCCTCTCGAACATAGGCATATAGGGTTTGTTGGGTCCATCTCTAACAATAAGTGAGATAATTTTGTTTTAAAACGAAAAGAAGGTTTTTTATTACGAAAATAAGACAATTTGTAATTGTTAGACCTCTTTAAGGCATTTCTGCCTTTTTTCCAATTACGTAAGTATTTAGATTTAGTTGTAATATATTTTGACATATCGGACATTGATATAGTCCAAAACGCGTATAGGTATTTTAACTATATCTCACTAATTAGGTCGTGAGAGGCCTATTTGCTTATGGACAATGTTACATGGTAGGCCGTAACAGTGACAAGTAATGTTATGACAACATTGTTATTGTTTGACAGTTTGTATTATTATTTAATTAAAATAGGTTACACAGAAATAGAAAATTTAAATATTATTAGGAATTAAAATAGAGTAAGTCTCCATACTCTATTTTAATTCCTAATTCTGTTATTTCAATTTTCTACTTCTGTGTAACCCATTTTAATTAAATAAGTAATACAAACTGTCAATCAATAACAATGTTATCATAACAGTACTACCTGTCATTGTCACGATCTACCATATAACATTGTCCATGAGTAATTGGCCTCACACGATCTAATTCGTGAGATTTAGTTAAAATACCAAACGTGTTTAGGACCGTATCAATGTCTGATATGTCAAAATATTACAACTAAATCTGTAAATCCTTACGTAATTTGAAAAAAGGCAGAAATGCCTGAAAAATGTCTTATTTCCTTAATAAAAAACCCTTTTTTCGTTTTTTAATAATATCTCGCTTATTGTTAGAAGTGGACCCAACAAACCCTATATGACTTCACTAGAGAGAGAACGTTCTATCCAAATATAAAAAAATACAGGTTGTTCCATTTAAATTAACAAAGTTAACAGCCGCGGCCATTTTGTTTGGAATTCATTTGTTTTTCTACTATCATTTTCGAAAACTTCATAAAAAATCGTGCAACTTTTGTATTTCACATTTTTTTATAACCCTTAAAACAGAAAAGTTAAAGAGAATATAGTGAACCACCCTGTACATGCAATTTATTACATGGTGGAAAACTTCAAATAAAAATATTAAATATTGCTTATATACAGGGTTGGCCAAAAGTACGGAATAAAATTCATATCTTTTGAATGAGTTAACATTTTTTAAAACGCCGAAACACGTTAACTGATTTTGATTTTTTCCCATCTTTCAGTTACATAATAATTAATTTTTCTTCAACCCCCTAACCCCCAGCTACCCCTACTTTTTTTCAAATGGAAACATAGGGCACGAGGGGGCTCGTTCAAAAGCTTATAGAAAACCAAATCCAGCCATACCAAATAAACAAGTTTTATTTTTTCAATAACAAGTTTTTTTGTTCATTTAGAAATTGAAACAACTAGATAATTTACAAAAATAAACTCAATGTCGCAAATGCTGAAAATGTGCTCCATTCACTATTTGGCATTCTCCAAGGTGATAGTAACAGCTGGTAAATTATGCATCTCCGCCCTAATCTTGTTCTTTAAATTCTCAATATTATCCTGTCTGTCCTGGTAGACTCTTTCTTTCAAATATCCCCAAAGAAAATAATCCAGGGGTGTTAAGTCGGGGGATCTTGATGGCCACTCAACTGTACCCCGTCTACCAATCCAACGATTTGGAAACATTTCATCTACGTATTTCCCAGCCAGGACAAAAGGAGGTCCCACAAAGCGCCTACATCGGCCGCATTTGCGGTCGGGGTAGACGACGGATGGGGCCCACCTACGAAGGCTGTCCAGGCCTACACGAGATGAGGCAGGATAAAGAGGGATAATCCCCCTCGATCCCAAATCATTGAGGCCAATTTCTAGCCATAGAATAATGGCG